>NW_026972317.1:360000-362500 GCF_036711695.1 Zophobas morio
GGAGAAAGAAGCAAGAAGGGAGAGCCCGTTAGGTGCTAAGGAAAAAGTCCTCTTTTTTAAATGGAAGGGCCCCAACATCCAACATCCTTTTAGTTCCGTTTTTGGGGACAACTTTTTTCTGTCAAAAAGAAAAAGTATACACGGTTACGATGGTACCTCTCCTCTTATTTTCCTTTTTATAGAAGTAAAAAGGGGAAGAGTTATAGAGAAGAGGGGAGGGTGTCATCTCCAAGAAACTTGTTTTTGAAGTCATAAAAAAAAAACAAAAAACTAGTTTATTAAAGTTTATAGAAAAGAACAAACTAAAAAACAACTTTTAACGGTGGATCTCTTGGCTTGCGCATCGATGAAGAACGCGGCAAACTGCGATAAGTGGTGTGAACTGCACACGTGAATCATCGAGTCTTTGAACGCATCTTGCGGTCTTGGCGCCTTTTTAGCAAGATTGCCAGGACCATGCCTGTTTGAGTATCAGCAATATATACTTTTGTTTAAAAAGATTCTTTTTTTTTTTTTTTTTTTTTGTAAAGATAAAAAAAAAAAGGGTCTTTTGTCTAAATGGGGTTTGTCACACGGTGGGTTTTTGGCCTTGTGTGTCCCTTTAAGGAGAGGCTGGAATGGGGGAGCATTTTTCTCTGGTTTTTTTTTTCCAAGGTCCTAGTAATATGAAGTCATCGTAATGGGAAGAAAAGAGAGGGGGAGTACTCTCTGTCCTTAAAGCCGAAAAAAAAAAAAATAATAATAAACAAAGTCTTTTTCCTTCTGCTTTATAAGTGGCGGGTTGTGTGGGTAATAATTAATAGTAATTTGGGGGGGACCCACGCGTCCTATTCTTTATAAAGCTAGGAGGAGAAGAGCTGATGGGAATCCAAAAAAAAATAGTGGGGTAGGGGAAGAGAGAGAGGACACACGGACTAACTGGGAAAAATAAGGAGTCCTTCCATTTAAGGGCCTTTTACAACTAAAGAATAAAAAAGCTCAAGGCGGAGGAGGGGGAGGAGTTTACTAAAGCCTGTCTCCTCTGAGTACGAGCAAATAATACGACACAGTATCATGATCTCAAATCAGGTAAGGCTACCCGCTGAACTTAAGCATATCAATAAGCGGAGGAAAAGAAAATAACCATGATTCCCCTAGTAATGGCGAATGAAGCGGGAAGAGCTCAAATTTTAAAGCCGTGGTGCTGTTGATGGCACACGGCATTGTAATCTATAGACATGTTCAATCCTGTGGAGAGGGCAAACAAACGTAGTAGAAAGGGGGTGTGTGTGTGGGCGTTAAGGGAGAGGAAGGGAAGGGGGGGTGTGTGTGTGTGAGGGAGGAAAGGGGTGATAAAAAGCCTCTTCCTTCCTCGCAGGCACCTCTTTCTCTCTCTCCCTCTCTCTGACGCACACACACCTCTCTCGCTCTTCTAAACTGGCGCGACCAGCCCAAGTCCGAATGGAGTTCGGCAAAGTTTTTTTTTTTTTTATCAAAAACTTTTTGGCCAGAGAGGGTGATAGCCCCGTAGCGCTGGCGCTGGGAAAAGGGCCCTCTTCAAAAACTTTGGAGGCATGTTCAAAGAGTCAGGTAGTTTGGGAATGCTGCCTAAAATGGGTGGTAAACCTCACCTAAAGCTAAATATGGGCGCAAGACCGATAGCGAACAAGTACCGTGAGGGAAAGATGAAAAGCACTTTGAAAAGAGGGTGAAAAGACCGTGAAACCGTTAAAAGGGAAGCAATTGGAGCTCTTATTTGTACCTGGCGGTAATCAGCCAAGGCCCAGCATGGAGGGAGAGCGTAGCTAAAAAGAATAGGAGGTGGTGGGGGAGGAGGGGGGTTTATTACTCCCCTTCCCCCCTCGCCTCCACTTCTTTTTTCTTGACTGTACCGACCACCGGCTGACCTTGGTGCACTTGCTGTCTTTCCTTTTTGGGGAACGTACAGGTCAACATCAGTTCGTCTTTGGGTACAACCAAAAAGTTGAGGAGATGAAAGGGGGCCGCAGAAAGGTAGGGGTTCCTCTCTCTCGCTTTCTTTTCCCCTGCGGAAAAGAGGCGAGAACCCTTAAAGGGAGGAGCCGTGTTATAGTCTGCGCCAGCAAAGGGGGGGTAGCCGGATGGCCCTCCCCAAAGCGTAGGTGTAGTGTCCCCCAGGTGCCCACCGACGGACTGAGGTCGAAAATGGGGGAAAGCCCCTTAGTTGCAGCGCGCGTCCCACCTGCCTATACCATATATATATATATATATATATATATATATATATAGTGTGGTGGGTGGGCTAGCCCTTGGCGATATATCTTTTTTGGAGGTCGTTTGATGTTATAATATTATTATACATTGGGGGAAAGGGGAAGGGCATAAGCCGCGCTTAGGATGTTGGCAGAAAGAGCTTCAACTGACCCGTCTTGAAACACGGACCAAGGAGTCTAACGTATACGCGAGTCTTTGAGTGGCAAACTCGAGGGCGCAATGAAAGTGAACCCGCATTTTCTTTTTATTATTATTATTATTTTTTTTT
>NW_026972317.1:367500-372500 GCF_036711695.1 Zophobas morio
TTTTTTTTTTGTTTTTGTTTTTGTTTTTGTTTACATACCCATCCATACACCTTTAAGTATAGCCTTTAGCGGGCGCGTCGACTCCCCAGCCTGCATAATCGAGCGGGCTACTTCGGGGGGCCCGAGGTCGAGTCCGCGCGCACACCACTTTTCGTACGTCGAGCGCGCCTCCTTTTTTCCCCCCTAAACTAGGTTTTTTTTTTTTTTTTTTTTTTTTCCGTTTTGTTAAAATGTACACAACGCGCTGCCGGGCTACCTACTATTTGGTGCGCTTATCGGACATTTATACTGCAACAATCCAACTTATGGATCTAGTTTTACAGCGCCAAACGACTAGTCGTGGTCCCTCAAGTATAACCCAAGTTTAACATTTTGCAAAAAAAAAAAAAATAATAAAAACTTTTTTTTCCCTCCCCACCTACTGCACATACTAACGTGTTTGAGGTAAGTAGCGGTGGCAGAGATTTCTCGCAACTAGTGCATATTTTTTTGTTTTTTTTTTTTTCTTGGTTTCCAGAAAGTAAGCAACTTTGTTAACAAGAAAATATTATTCCAACTACTTTACTGTTTGACAGCATTTTACTTAAGCCATTCCCGGAAAAGTTCGTAAACATGATGTTCATGTTATAAGTTAAGAGAGTTGCTGCTAAGGAGACATTGTAATAATAATAATAATAACACCAACAACAAACAACAACAAAAAAAAAAAAAAAAAAAAAAAAAGTAAATCAAGATGTCGATGTCGACAACCGCCACGGTCACCTTGAAAAAAAAAAAAAAGTAATTCCTCAAGATAATTTTTGTAGCGGGGAGGCCCTTCTTCTCCCCCTACCCACCAAACACATTTGGGCCCATATAGAGAGAGAGAGATACAACAAGAGAGTGGCAGTTACCGTAGTAAAAATAAAAATAAAAATAAATGGGTGGTGGCTACTTTTTTTTTTTTTTTTTTTGGCACGCCACATGCACCTGCCCCGTCTCCGACGCCCCCGTCGCATGAGAGCACATGCAAGGAAGGCTGAGAGATTTTCCTAAGGAGAGGCCCCCACGTGAGAAACCTAAGCGTCAAAATGGACCGGGTTTCCAAAAAAGGAAATGGTCGTCGAAGCTCGAATTTTGGCCAAAAGTCTTGACAGAATAAGTCTAGAGTCTTCTAAGCGGCACCATTGTGTCGAGCGCATTTTTTCGAGCAAGCAAGGTATGAACCAGACAGTTGTAGTTCATTCCTTTCCT
Source organism: Zophobas morio (assembly GCF_036711695.1). Classification (NCBI taxonomy): domain Eukaryota; kingdom Metazoa; phylum Arthropoda; class Insecta; order Coleoptera; family Tenebrionidae; genus Zophobas; species Zophobas morio. Next base: position 368,734 of record NW_026972317.1, read on the forward strand.
AGGCTACTCATAATTTTTCAAATTTCAGTCACCTCGACCACAACAGGGGTACCTACCAGCGTATTTCATACTGTCAGTCCATTTTCTGGGCTGGCCGTGCATCGAGTTATCCCATACCCAGTCTATAAACCTTGTACATGGGTATAACAGCCTCTGACCTCTCTAATGACGTACTGTTGAAGTTTGGATTTGAATTTTAAGTGTACTTTTTTGAGGAAAGATGCCCCCTTTTAAAATTTTTTTTCTTTTAGTTGGAATGGCTAGTATATATACCTTCTGAAACGGCCCATTGTCTTACCACTTTTAATCAAATAACATCTCTTTTTTTTTTTTTTTTTTGGGATTTTTATTTCCCTTGAGCCCTTGGGTTAAATTACGTCGTATTCAATTCATATTGTTGGGTATATAGAGGTTAGTAGAGTACAAAGAACGACTGGAAAAACCCACTTTATCTACCCTTAGCATTGACAGGCCAAAGGAAATACGTATTGCCATTGGCTGTTTTTTATTACTAATTTTTTTTTCTTCTTCAACTGCTCTTCCTTCTCTTCGCCTCTTCCGCGCTCTACGACCTTGACTTTGTATAGATAGATATATATATATATATATATATCTATATATTTACTTTTTTTTTTTTTTTTTTTTTTTTCGTGTGTACTTTTTCTATACTATATATATATGTATACATATACTATTTTTTACTTTCTTCGTAAGTTTTACTTCTGCATCTTTTTTTTTTTTTTTTTATTATTCCTTTATTTGATTAGACTTTTTTTAAACTTTGGCCTTAGTTTTTTATAACTGCTTTACTTGCTACTATTATTGACTTTATCAACAAGTTAATCACCCGATTTTAATTTTTTTTATTTTTATTGCCACTATTACTGTTAGAACTTTTTCATACTAATTGTATTTTGTCACCATTTCTTAATTTTTTTTTTTTTGAATGTTGTTTAAAATGCCTCCATACTCCTTGTGTTACCAATTATATTTCTGTTCTATAGATCTCTGCGTGTTTATTATTACAATTTTTTAGAGTGGTATATTATATATTCTTTGGTTCCTTTACCTTTCTGCAACATGGTCGTATAATTTTTTTTTTTTTTCTTTTTTCTTTTTTAATAACGCCACGGTTACTACTTGCTTGTAATAAAAATATTTTAACTGCTCAATCTTTAAGAAATTGATTTATTTTATATAAGAGAGCATCCTTTTTTTGTTAGAAAGTATAGTTTTTTATTTCTTTATTTTTTATTTTATATTTAATTTTTTTTAAAGTGACATATTAAGGTTGGAATATCTTTTTTAAAAGACAAGAAGATCAGTGATAAAGACTGTTTATATTTTCTATATAAGACTTACTACGTTAGTGTGTGCTTATGCCCTGGGCCTACAGAGAATCCCGCAGCCTGTAGCTTCACTATCGATTTCCTTTCCTTTACCTTTTTTTTTTTTTTTTCCTGAAGGGTGCTGTAATTTTGTTATTTTTCACCCAGGGACAACGTTGCAGCAAACGTGCCGTGAATTAGAAGGCTAATATGGGATAATTAGGCCTGTAGAAAGCTTTCGGGGGCTTTTTTAATTTTGACCAATTAGGAGAAATTTTTTGAAAATAATTGAAGAGGGCCGTGAAGTAGCGAAATTTTTTGGCAGTGTACTCTATGAGGGGTAAAAGGAGTGTAGACAAAAAAAAAAATTAATTTTTTTTTTTTTTTTTTTTTTCTGCCGTGTTCTTGCGGGGAGCAAGGCGGTGGGGGGTTGGGGGTATTAAGAAAAGCGCTGGGAAAGGCGCTTGCACTCCTTTCTTTCCCCTGTGAAAACCTAATCTTTTTAGTGCTGGGAGGGAGAGCCTCTTTCCTGTGGAGAGGAGGGGGGAGAATGGGTATACATCTGCTGGGTGTATATACATTATCTTTTTTTTTTATCAGCACTGGGGATGAGGGACTGTTTTATTATTTTTGTAGTATAGTGGGGAACAGCGGAGAGAGAAAGTAAAGGGGCCTCTCTGCAACGAGAAATAGGCTGGGCTTTTCCTGCGGGAGCTGTCAGCCAGTGAGAGAGCAGGGATAATCGTTTTTTTTTTTTTTTTTTTCCGGGGAGGGGGTGCTATTTTTTTTTCTTTGTTCGGGAAAAGCCTAGTTCCTCGCGGAAAAGAGAGCTAGAAAAGAAAGAGAAAGTATCATCTTACCGGGGGGAGGGGGCGCTGCTAGCCATCTTGCACAGCTAATGAGAAAATAGGGAGTTAGTTGCAGGAATGCTAGCCACTCTTTTACGCCCTTACTATAATGTAATTATTGTTTTATTATTACTATTATTATTATTATTATTAATTTTTTTTTTTTCCTGTATTAAAGTTTTTCTGGTCGCCATCAGTGATGGAGATATATATAATAGTGGTTTGGGAAAAAAAAAAAAAAAAAAGAAAAAAGAAAGAAAGGTATTTTTTTTTGGTTAGTAACCGGAAAGTACGACCGTGATGTGGTGCGCATGGATTAGAAAAATTAAACGGCAAGCAAAGGTGTGTGTGTGTATAAGGGGATTTCTGGTCCTTGTTGCCTTTGATGTCGCTGGTCGCTACCCGTCGTTGTACGGGGATAGATGTCCCAACCTCAGAGACAGATAGCTATCTCTCCCCCCCCCCCCCTTCCTGTTTCCCCTCCCCCAACAACCCTCATTAAAGGGGGGAGGTGGGGGGGGGGGGGGGGGGGGGTCTCAAAGCCGGGCGGAGGGGGAGATGCTTGCTTCTCTACTTCTTGGGCTCGTGGAGGGGAGTTTGTATGATTGTTACGTGCTACGAAGCATTAGTTTTTTATCAAACAAAAGTAAAAGGTTGTGATCGCGGCATGACTGACTACAGTTTGTTGGAGGAGAGCGCGGGTAGGAAGTTTGGGCCCTTCTAGATACGGAAGGTTCCTGAGATAAGTAAATATTTTTTCTCTTCTTTGAAAGAGGAAAACCGCGCGTCTTCTCCTGTTTCCTTACTGGGTCTTTCGTGGTGGTAGTTCACACAATTTTCTGTCCTGGCTCTTAAAACCCCGGGTTTTCCGTGATATTATTGTTTAATAGTCAAGGCAGAAGGAGAGCTTTATCAACATACTTTTCATTTCTTTTGATACCTGAAAGAAGAAAAGTCATTCGTATTAAATTACGAAAAAAAAAAAAAAAAAAAAAAGACGAAGGCAAAAATGGAAAAGGCCAAAAAAAAAAAAAAAGCAAGCTATAACGGAGGAGAAAAATAAAAGTGCAAAAAATGGCTTGTACCAATAAGATCTTGGTTTTTAGCTCTTACCCCTCAAATCGCGGAGGAGGGGGGCTACGAAATTGAGTGAGGCCTAGTGTTAAAAAAAATGAAGAGAAAACAACGGAGGTGGTCATTTTTAATGACTTCTCCGCCTTCCAAAAAAAAAGAAAAAAAAAAAAAATAAAAGTAATAACAGCAAAGAGGATGAGAGAGCGGGAGAGGGTCCGGATAGTTACTTTTCCTCGTTTTTCTTTTTCCTTTCACTTTATTCTTTTTTTTTTTTTTTCCTTTTTTTTTTTTTTGTGGGGGGCTTCGACATGGTCGATACCTGGTTGATCCTGCCAGTAGTCATATGCTTGTCTCAAAGATTAAGCCATGCATGTCTAAGTATAAATGGGAACATTAATACAGTGAAACTGCGAATGGCTCATTAAATCAGTTATAGTTTATTTGATCCATATCTACTTACTTGGATAACCGTAATAATTTTAGAGCTAATACATGCCCAAAAGGGGTGACTAGTAGG